>NW_027283789.1:0-32144 GCF_046629955.1 Centroberyx affinis
TTCAGAGTGAGGACATTTTTGTGGAGTGAGATCATTCCTCACTCTTTCAAGGGGCTTAGGACTAGGATTCAAGGGGTTTAGGACTAGGATTTGGGTTTAGGGTTAAGATCAGAATTAGGATTAGTTAGGGCAGTGGTTCTCAACGTGGGGTTATTTAATTTACAAGAGGTTAACACAATTAGATAATGTAGGAAAATGACTGTTTTGATCATAGTTTCTCTGTTATCTCTCTACCTACAACACAGATAGTCATGGAATTCTGGACAAAATCATATCTAACAATAAAAATATTCTCAGATTTGGGTCAGAGAGACAAAATCTCATCAAATGGGGGTCCGTGGCTCTAATGTGGACTAAATTAGGGGTCCTCAATATGAAAAAGGTTGAGAATCACTGAGTTAGGGGACAAAGCTTTGAAAACCAATAAGTGCAAGGGCACAGGAACTGAAGAAACCCTAGAATAGGATTAGAGTTAGGGTTAAGGTCAGAGGTCAAGGTAGTTACCTGGTAGTCATTGCTGGAGGTCTTGTAGGGTTAAGGTTAGGGTTCAGGGTCGAGGTCAGAGGTCAGGGAAGTCACCTGGATGTCTTATACTGTAGGTACTGAGGGGTCTAATGGAGGGTCGGGGTTACAGGTCAGAGGTTAGGGATTTGAGGGCTAGTGGATAGGGAGTGAATGTAGTCCTCATAAGAATAGAAGTACAAGGAAGTGTGTGTGTGTGTGTGTGTGTGTGTATGAAGCAAGAGGCCTTCTAGCTTCCTCAATCTCACTCTCTCACACACACACACACACACACACACACACTGACAGCTTGGATCGCCCCCCCCCAGACAGTAGCTGTTGCCGAGTGACTCTCTTTGCTTCTAAATTGCCTTTTTACAGCGCCGCGTCTTCTAGGACAAGAAGCCTTCATCACCATGGGTTTGCTGTGAGCGTGCTCAGAGGGCAACGCTCTGAGGTCCCGTATGCCTTAAACTTTGTCTCCTCCTGCAGATCATATTTAAAACAACCTCTGGGTATCAATATTACGGGAGCGGCCCGTGCTGTAATAGTCGGAGCAGATATTAATGGATGTTCTACGACAGAGCGTACAATGTAGATGTTTTATTTTATGTCTCATTTTCTAGAATATAACAAATCTCATTAAAGAGGTTGTGAGACAATGATTGTGATGGGATTTTTACGATGACCCGTTACTTTTTGCACTGTGCTCGTAACTCCTCCTTAGGTGATTTTCATGTTTTTATTTCAGGACCGCGTGGTTCCTCCATGTGGTTGAGAACGTTCTAACACCCTTGGACTTATGGAACCGTTTCAAACCCCACTGGTTAAAATCAAAATGCATGCTGGTCAATCTCTTTGTTTGTTTTTAACCTTTTAAATTTCTCAGTTAACTCGCCTTCATGTCTTCCCCAAGCTCATCGACATCACTTCTTTTCCTCCTTCCTCCTCATTCAGGGGCCTGATATCCTTGAACTCGAGTGACACCTACTACCTGGAGCCAATCAGAGGCCTGGATCCTCTCCACCATTCACTGTTGAGCACCGAGGAGCTGTCAATCAAAGGCGGACGCTGCGGCCACGGCCATCAGACCGGACACCCCGGCCACATCGCCGATCTCCTTAAACCATTGCATCAAAGGGTGAGTCTCCCAGACACCAACTCTAGCATATCAATATGCTCAATATGCTTTTATTGTTAATTTTAGTTTTATATGTCTGACCAGAGAAGTCATTCCAGTGTGCTGTGGGAGGATTTTATTCAAGAGTCTGTAAAAGCTGCAATGAAACCTGCCTCACCCTGCCTTAAAGTCCTGCTAACCCACCTAAAACAGCTTCAGTCTGGCTTTCAATGGAGAGTTTTAGTATCCCTTGATGGTCTACATGCTGTTTCACCTTCGGTATCGGTATCAGCCTCCAAAAACCTAGACCAGTAAATCTCCTGAACAAACCAGAAGAAGACAGATCGAGAAGTGACAGCAGACGAAACAGCAGCTCCGGACGTTTGTTTGTTTGTTTTTTTTTGACATTTCGCAGATCGCCGCTCCTCTCCCCGAAGCTCCGCAAACAAAAACGGCAAAAGGGTCGGAAAAGTAAATGGCACTCATCGAGCCCGGTGCCGTCTCCAGGCTCTCCGGATGACTACTGCAAATAAAGAATCCCAGAATCCAAACTCTCCCCACGGCAAAGCAAACAGCAAAGACTTTCTCCACCCTATTGTACATTTGCCTCCCCGTCAGCTTCAGCTCAAAGACATATTTACACGGCGAGCCCAGTCGGACGTCTTCCGGGTGTTGAATGAGAGTCTCAATTTAGCTATCATGACATGTCAGTGGGACTGGGCAAAGCTTTGTGTCGTTTGTAACGAGCTGAATGAATACCGACTCTTCCGTGATTCATTTCTACCTCCGAGTCGTAATTCTCGTTCGGCTCGGATGATTACACATGCTGAATGGAATCACCGATCGGGTCTGCGGAGGGAAACGGTCATCTTTGTCATATGCAAAAAAAAAAACACAACATTGGATTTCTCCGAGTCGCCCGAGCGCCAAATCACTCCCGCGCCACCTGGAAACGGGTAGAATTATGGCCTCGGCCGGGCTCAGCCGGGGCGGTTTACCCCTCGACGACGAGTCTATTTCGGTGTCCCTCCACGGAGGCGGGGGGGGGGGGGGGGAGAAAGTCCAATTTGCTCAGCTGCGGTCGCCGATGATAAAATGGCTCCTCGGTGGGCCCTTCTGGCTCCCGCTCCGTCTCGACTGGGACAAAGAGGCGAGGAGAAATGTTTTCGCTCTCTCTCTCTCTCTCTCTCTTTTCTTCTCATTTTTATTCCCGCATTTATCATTTTCCCCATTTCTCAATCGTTTTAAAGCGTCTTGCTCTTTCTCACCGTTTTCACCGAAGCCCCTCTCAGCTCTCCCGCCCGCACATCATCCTTTCCCCCCTCTTTCTTTATCTTCCCTCCCCTCCTGCGCCATACCTCTTGGCTCTCCCAATTCCCTCAACTGCCACCCATTAATCCTGGGTTGTTATGCAGAAATGCCAGCCGCAGCAGACCCCAGACTGAGTCTCCAGGCTCGGGCCACTATTTGCCTCGCAAGTAAACAATGAGATGTGTGTGTGTGTGTGTGTGTGTGTGTGTGTGTGGAGCCGCTGCAGGCTACACAGCTCCACAGGCCGCCTTCACAGCGCCACGGATCCCCCGCCGATCCACAGTATCGGTGCGTAGTCTAGACCGAGCCAAGGCAGCGGTCCCTCTGCGCGTAAATCAATGAGTTTTAATTACAGCAGAGCCTTTCCCTAATGGCCGTAATCAAGCATTAGCAAGGCGGAAACTTAATGATGGAAAGATATAAGGAATCGTAAAACTTTGTAAACAAACGGCTCGGCGCGGGCGGCTGCGTGGTTCTCGCTCTGATTGGGGTTCTGACCTCTTTATGTGCCGCTTTGCGTGCCTTTCTCACTGCGTATAGTGGCAAGGTTTTGCCCTGTTTGCATGATCTGGCTATTACATTAACCACTTTGGCTAATATGGAGTTTCGAGGCAGATACCGATACCAATATCAGTACCGATAATCAGCATCATTAAATTTGGCCATTTTCATGTCAAAACAAAAGTATTTTTATTTTATTTTATTTTATCTTAGTTATTTACCAGGGACAGTGCACATTAATCCAGTGGTTCTCAACGTGGGGTCCGGGGACCAAGCAGGGGTCCTTGAGGCGGTTCCAGGGGGTCCCCAGCAAATTGATGAATTGTTAAAATTCACCATTATTTAATTTACAAGAAGTTAACACAATTAGAGAATGTAGAAATGTAGATGACTATTTTGATCATAGTTTGACTGTTGTCTTTCTACCTACAATACAGACAGTCATGAAATTCTTGACAAAATCATATCTAACAATAAAATTATTCTCAGATTTGGGTCAGAGAGACACAATACAATACAATACAATACAATACAATACAATACAATACAATACAATACAATACAATACATAAATACATTACAAAAGTAACAGATATATGTAAAAACAATGAGAGTATGTAAAGGCAATGCCAGAGATGAGGTAGTATGATTACTCATGATTGCAAGTTTGGTTTGCTTTTAAGCCATCTCTTCAGTTTATGTTTAAAGGTTAGGTAATTAGTGCTCTCTCTTAATTCAGTAGGAAGACTATTCCAGTAGTGGGTGGCTCTGACTGAGAAGACTGTTTTCCCAGACTTGCTACGTCTGTATTGTACGACACAGTCCCCTCTGGTAGTTGCCCTTGTTGCCCTGCCGCTATTATCCTTCTGCATTATAAACTGACTCATCATCATTTAGTGTTTCCCGTGTAATTGTTTTCTTGCCGGGGTGGAAAAGCCTTTGAAACAGCATTTAGACAATCATGAGACACTAAAACTCTCCACTGAAACTCTCAATAATAAGAAGAATCAGAATAAGAACATCCATATTAATGAGGGATCTGGTGCCAGTCCTATTAACCACAATTTCCCTTTGTCTTATCCCCAGGTAAAAAGGAACGCCTGGGGCACCACCAAGTACATGGAGCTCTACATTGTGGCTGACAGCACACTGGTAAGCTTACCGTAATTACCCACCTACCCCCCCCCCCCACACACAGCATGGGCACACCAGTTGGCGCAGCATTGTCCATTGACGTCAAACAGCCATAAAATGATGCAGAAGGACGGAAACAGAGCCCGCATCTTGGACAATTATCTCATTCGGGGCTAATGGGGCTCTTTCATACTGAGTGCTGTGAGCGGGTGAGCGGCCGCCATAATAGCCATGCTGAGGCAAAAGGATGTGGAGACAAGTAGGAGGGATTTGTCTGGCTAATGAGGGAATGTTTTTTAGGTACGTTCTAATGGTAGAGAAGCTTTTAAATAGACACTGAGCCCCGGGGATGAGATGCTACGTCTTCATAAAAGTCCGTTTCTGGGGGGGGGTTCTGGTTGGCTACTGTCTGGTCCATTAATGCCATGGTAACAGTACATGGTGACCGATAAGGAGGTTTTAGAGTCCGGTCCACTCCTTCTGTAATTGGTGTAATTATGGTGATGGAGTAGGGCCGGACTGGCAAAGCGGGACTTGTCGGGTTATTAATTTATTCCCACGGTTCATCCGTCTCTGCAGGGAACTTTTGAAAGGATTGTCATTTTACATTTTATTTATCTTTCTTGACCGGCTTGACTGCCATTCGCGCCACTAACACTTTCCCATCTTCCCTGTCACCCAGTACAAACGACAAAACAAGGACTATCAGAAAACCAAGCTGAGGATAATGGAAATTGCCAATTACGTGGATAAGGTAAGCCAGATACTCAACCCAGATAGCGTCTGAACTAATAGATAGTGTCATAGTCCGGCTCCCTAAATCGCCGCCGTCACATAAGGTCTTGTATCCATATCTTGATATTCTGTTTCATCCATTACTAATCTACTTTGCCCCCTCCCGGCTCGTCGGCCCTCACCGTGCCCGAGGAAATTACTGAAGTGATTGGAAATGACATTCTGTTCAACAGTGTAAACAAATGCCTGGTATCGGGCCTCGCCGGGATTGTTTAACCGCACTGTGATTTAATCTAAGTGGCCCTTCACCGGCCCTTCACAGCTTGTGTAGGTAGGGAACATTGAGAAACATTGCCTTGTGTGACCAGACTACGATATGGGAACTTATAGTGTGTGTGTGTGTGTGTACATGTGTGTTCAGTTCTACAGGGCTCTGAACATCCGTGTGCCTCTGATCGGTCTGGAGGTTTGGACGGAGAGGGATCAGTGCATCGTCACGGAGGAGCCCAACGCCACCCTCTGGTCCTTCCTCCAGTGGAGGCAGAAGCTGAAGTCCCGCAAGAAACACGACAACGCCCAGCTGCTCACGTGAGACCGCCACACACACACACACACACACATTTTTTTTTTAACCTTTTTATACCAGGGGCCAAGTTGACTGAGCACCACTGCCTCACATTCATACAGTTTCACACATTCACACTGGGAGCTGACCAGTACAAACCACAGTCAAAAAACCTTCTCTAATCTCGGAACCCATCGTCTATCGGTCTGAGGACGATTAGACTCTGGGGGCGACGGACAATATTTTGGGGTTTCCGGTGTAGCCGGCGGACATCTGGGCCAAGACTTCCTCTTCCGTGCTCCGGTCATTGTTTACAGTCCGATTAATTAGTTTTAGGTCTTGACGACATTTCAGCTAATCTATAAACAGATAGACGATGGGTTCCGAGAACTTCGTGACCCAAGAGTCTGCCGGTTTTCATTCCAACCACACACTACAGAACTAATTTCACTGATTAAGGGTCTTTCTTAATCCGTTCTTGCGTTCCTCAATGACGCATTTGACATAATATCTAACGGCTGATTCCAAGACAAAAAGAACGGCGAGGACGGATACAGATCCTGGAAGATTACTTTTAGGCCATAAGGTGAACTAAGAAAAAGTGGCTAGAAAGTGATTTTCGTTCCCACACCTGGGCACTACTTTTTAAATGCGTTTTTGCATAGACAACACCCTTATGGACTTTGTGTTAAAAGTTCTCCGCAAAATATCCTGCAGTTTTTTTTGTCACGATCCATAAATGTATATAAATGTGAATTTAAAAAAACGAAAATCTTATGCTGCTGGTTTTGCTTGTAACTTCATTTATATTCATTTTAGCAACACAAAATATCTCTCAAACTGACATTTATACATGTACCCTAAACATCTGAGACAAGTATTGGTGCGTTAGTATGCTCAAGTGTGAATTTAGACCATGAAATATGGCAAATTTGTAGAAAATACGCTTCAACTTCAGTGATGGCACCAAGCAAAATTAAACATACACATAGTAAACTTTGCAAAACACTGATTCACTGTTTTTATTCCCGACTGAGGACGCATCGGACGGTGGCTTCGTCAATGAGAGCGAATAGGAAGACCCCCAAGATTCACTGCGACGTCAAACACACAAACTCACCGCTCGTCGCAAACCGTAAAGACGCTCGTTCTCGTTTGCTCTCTCCAACTCGGGAAGATCGTTCCCCACGAGGACACCGGTCTAAGAATTCATGGATTCGATATTCACCTTCAAACCGGACGGGAGGAGGTGAAATCACCGGCTCTAAGTGTTCGTTTGGAGCAGAAAAACCTGCCGACTCTTGGCTCCGACTCCAAACAAGTGAACGCACAAGTCGTTATTCTACCGCAGCTGAAAAAGAAATGCGATATTCCCTCCCCAGCCTCCCTCCCCAGTCACCTGAGCCTCCTCATTATGGGCTCTTAATAACATAAACACTCCCAACCTTTGGTCTGAGCAGCCCCAAATAATTTCAGACTTCGTTAGTGAGGAAATTGACATGTGATTAGCGAAACAGAGATTTTATTAAACGAAAGATCTCGCCTCAGTTAGGCGTAATTGGGGCTGAACACCTCAGCGCGCCGGCACACACACACACACACACACACACACACACACACACACACACACACTCATACACAACACCGGCATCCATAAACAGTCAATTGGTCGCCCCGCACGCTTCGTAATTAGTTTTTTTGCAGATACCGGAGGGGCCTATTTTGTTTTGATTCATCAGACAGCGTTTGATTTTGTTTTTGGATGCTAAGTGACAACCGCCAAGAGACCGCCCGCTAGATTGAGGTTCCTCGCACGGCCCTCTCTCTCTCTCTCTCTCTCTCTCTTTCCCGCCGCGGTCCGACGGGCTTATCGTGACCGCCACCGCCACCGCCACCACCGCCGCATCTGCAATCGATGTGCGCACCCCCCACCGCGGAGCCAACGAGTCGATAGGGAGGAGATTAAGGTTAAGTGATTTTTTTTGTTGTGCACGTGTGTGTGTGTGTGTGTGTGTGTGTGTGTGTGTGTGTGTGTGTTTGTCTGATAGCGGAGTGATTTTCAAGGGGACGACCATCGGGATGGCGCCGCTGGAGGGGATGTGCAGCCTGGAGAACTCCGGAGGCATCAATGTGGTACGTGGCTTCGGGAGGAGAGGGAATAACTAAAAAAAAAAAAAAAAAGAAAAGAAAAAAGTTTGTTTCCGTTCTCCGCTCCCCCCTCCTCCGTTTGCTTTTCACTCACAAACACTCTCTCCCTTTGTCCCTCAATCTTTTCTCCCAGCTTGAATCCATTTTCTATTGATTGTGTCATGCACATTTGTGTGTGTGTGTGTGTGTGTGTGTGTGTGTGTGTGCGTGTGTGTTCTTGTATTTCGGTGCTTACGGGGGACCAGATGTCCTCACAAGGATAGAATGATAAGTGAAATCATGCAAAGTGAGGACATTTTGCCGGTCTTCACTTCTACCTGGAGTTTTAGGATTAGGATTTGGTTTAGGATTAAAATTAGAATTAGGGGTAACACTTTACAATAAGGGTACATTAATTAAGGGTTAGTTAATGCATTAACTAACCCTTAATTAACAGTTAACTAATGTGTCTGGTAATCATTTCCTAATGGTGTTCATGTTAACCAAGGTATTCATTTATACATTATTTAATAGTCATCTTTATAAACTGTTAAATAATGTATAAATTAATACCTTAGTTAACATGAACACCCTTAGGAAATTATTACCAGACACATTAGTTAACTGTTAATTAAGGGTTATTAAGCATTAACTAACCCTTAATTAATGTAACCTTATTGTAAAGTGTTACTGAAGTAGGATTAGGTTTAGGCCAGGGTTAAAGTTAGGAGATAGGGAATGAATGTTCTTATTTTACTTAATTTAAGGCCTTGAATGCGTTTAAATATAAGTATAGTGAAAGTATTAAATTCAGCTTTGTTTTCATTTCCACATTTAGCTCCAGTTTTGAAATTGCCGTTATATTTCACTCCGCCGTGGAAAATGTCTAGGAACCCTGCTGGGCAAATCTGCTGCGTTTCAATTAGTAAAGCCGGGACGCTCTTTTTTCTCCGTCTCGGCCCCGTCTTCATGATTTAGGCCGATAAAACAGCTGGATTTTTTTTTTACATTCTAATCTTTCCCCGTGCCAGATTTCAATTTAACATCGTGACAACTCGACGACACCGCGCCGCAGCCACGTGTGTTTCGCGTGGCTCCATATGGACGGAGCGGCGGAGGGCAGGGGGGGGGGGGAGATCGATAGCTTTTCCCGAGCTTGATTAGCTCCTAATAGGCTATTAGCTGTCCTCTCCTGGGCGGAGGCGGCCTGTGGAATCCTAATGTACCGTAGCCGACCGAGCTCCGGAGTCACACGCTTCAAAACAACACGCGGCTTATTTTTTTTCCGCGGTTTGGCCCTCGGTGCACGGAGCCACCTCCGAGCACTTAAACGGCACGTCAGGTGGTCTAGATTGTACATTTGCATTTCAGAAGGCATGTACAGTAGTGTGTGTGTGTGTGTCCCCGTTCTATACACCATGCATAATTCAAAGGCACAGTTAAGAGTGAATGACAGGTTTCTTGCTCAGTGGATCAAAGAGGGCTAATTACGTCTGAATGCAGTCGCTGATGTGTGTGTGTGTGTGTGTGTGTGTGTGTGTGTGTGTGTCCTTGCTCTTCTATCCGTGTGATAACCAGTTTTGAGTTGTAGGCCTTCAGAGTAAAGGCATTTTTGGCTGGTCCTCACTTCTTCAAAGGGTTAGTTTAGGGTTAGGATTTGGGTTTAGGATTAAAGGAATAGTTCACCCAAAAATGAAAATCCTGTCCTCATCTCCTCCCCCTCATGCCAGTTGAAACACAGGTGAAGTTTGTCCATATAACACACAGGGAGGCTGCAGCACAACTCCATAGCAGCCTTCTCCAAAACAACTGAAGTCAGTGGGGACCAGTTCTTCAGAGTTCCAAAAAGACCTACAGTATATTTACACCATCATTTAGTGCAAATCTTAACTACAGCTGATTGATTTGCAACAAATAATGGTGTATAGGTCTTTCTATTCACAGTGTGATTGTTTGGCTGTTTTTGTTTTGGAACTCTAAAGCAGTGGTTCTCAACGTGGGGTCCGGGGACCACCAGGGGTCCTTGGTGGGGTTCCAGGGGGTCCCCAGGCAAATTGATGAATTGTTAAACTTCACTATTTCATTTACAAGAAGTTAACACAATTAGAGAATGTAGAAGAATGACATGGAATTCTGGACAAAATCATATCTAACAATACAAATATTCTCAGATTTGGGTCAGAGAGAAATGGGGGTCCGTGGCCCTAATGTGGACTAAATTAGGGGTCCTTGATATGAAAAAGGTTGAGAATCACTGCTCTAAAGAACAGGTCCCCATTCACTTCAGTTTTTTTGGAGAAGGCTGCTACCAAGTTGTGCTGCAGCCTCCCTGTGTGTTATATGGACTAACAAATTTCACCTGTGTTTCATTTGGCATGAGGGTGAGGAGATGATGACAGAATTCTCATTTTTGGGTGAACTATTCCTTTAAGATTAGAACTAGGTTAGGGTACGGGTTAAAGTTAGCTTAGGGTTAGGGCTTGGATGTAGGGTTCAAGGAAATATCTGTCCCACAAACACTTTTTCCTCACAAGTACAGTAATTCAAACATAAGTGTGTTTGTGTTTGTGTACGGTTTCGCTCTCGTCTTTGAGCCACTAAATGACGGCTCCCTCTCCCTCCCCTATCCCCCCCCCTCCCCCCCCCCCCATCACACAGGACCACTCCGACCTGCCCATCGGCGCGGCGGCCACCATGGCCCACGAGATCGGCCACAACTTCGGCATGAGCCACGACCACGAGGGCTGCTGCGTGGAGGCCACCGCCGAGCAGGGCGGCTGCGTGATGGCTGCCGCCACCGGGTGAGCCTCA
Organism: Centroberyx affinis; assembly: GCF_046629955.1. Classification (NCBI taxonomy): domain Eukaryota; kingdom Metazoa; phylum Chordata; class Actinopteri; order Beryciformes; family Berycidae; genus Centroberyx; species Centroberyx affinis. The sequence goes on from NW_027283789.1 coordinate 10,806, forward strand.
GGCGCCGCCGCCAGCCGCGGAGCAGCCTGCGTTACACTGACGCTGACAGCTTGACACGAGAACGACGGTTTCATCAGCACCCGGAAAAAACAAAAAGTCACCGAGTCAATGTGGCTGCCTTTTTATACGATGAAAGGAACTACCCACTGAGCAAAAGACGTGATTTCAACGTTGCGTCTATGCTTTAGCTCTCATATAGCCCAGGATCATTACGGCTATGTATAGACCTATTTTAGACCAAGCAGTAAATACATTATTACAATGAATAAACATCTGTAAATACCAAAAATATGCACCAGAGAAGTCCTGTAGACTAGCCTACAAGATAATTATCTGAGCACAAGAAGTAATTTCAACATTGTGTCTAGCTCTCATATAGTCCAGGATAATTTTGTCTATGTATAGACATCTAATAAACTTTCACTTTTCAACCCCATTTAAACTTAATTTAGCCTAGACGGCTATGGGCCATTTAGACGTGTTTTAAACGTCTAATCAACGTAAAATTGCTCAGTGGGTAGGGTTGCTGTCGTGCCCCCTCAGATTTTTTTTTCATACTTCCCATGTTCTATTCATTCCCATCTTTAACATATTCTGTATACAGCAACAATTTGCCGATTTCACTGGCTGGAACCTAAAGGTGCTTACCGTACTTCTTCTTGTCCCAGGCATCCGTTCCCACGGGTCTTCAGCCGCTGCAGCAAGCGGGACCTGGACAGCTACTTCCAGAAGGGAGGGGGCATGTGTCTCTACAACATGCCCAACATGAAGGACCTGGTGGGGGGCAAGAGGTGCGGCAACGGCTTCGTGGAGGACGGGGAAGAGTGCGATTGCGGGGAACCCGAGGTAAGGGAAAAAACCTTCGCAGTAAACACAAGTCACTTTCCATGCAAATTAAGCTTATGTTACTAGAGCTTTACTGATACTGTCTGTAGCATCTGGATCAGGTACTTGTGCTTAGATTGGTAAATGAAGCTTCTCGATATAGGTTCTTAGGTTGTTAGGTTCTCTCTGTGCTTTGGTGCAATATAAAACTTTTCTGGTGGGAGGACAAATGTCTCCTGACATGGAAAATGCTGAAATGCTGCTGTTTGTGAAGTTCATAGGCAGAGCAAACGTATAAAAGGCTATACAGGCTATATGCCATTCTGTTTTATTAGGCCTACCACCTTTTTAATCTGTTGAACTGTTCTGAATAAGCTGTTTTTATCTATTCTGAATAAGCTGTTTTTATCTGTTAACCTATTCTGAATAAGCTGTTTTTATCTGTTAACCTATTCTGAATAAGCTGTTTCTTCCTAAAAGTAACAGAGAGAAGTTAAAGCCTCCAGCCAATGTTACGTAGCCTGTTTTTTATTTGATTGCGGATTTCTCTACTATAGTCCATGCATAATTTGATGAATGAACAAAGCACTTTGAAGCACTTTTTGAATGTTTTAGAACATGCCAATATTAGGAAGCATGAATGACTGTAAATTGAGTAGCACTTGCACTTGGATCGGTGCTCATATTGGCTCATCTTCTCAATAAAGCACTCTGTTGCTTTCGGCACACCTCCAGCTGTTACTGAGAGGAAAATACGGCACTTCCTCTTCTTCTTCTTCTTCTTCTTCTTTTACTTACCTCGCGTCACTCCGGCCTCATCGCTTATGCGCGCCGCGTCGCGTTGTGCAACAGATTCCCGAAAGAGCGTCGAAAAGTTTCCCCGTCTCCGGGAACGAGGCTCTCGCGCTCGGATCGACCCAAAAGGTTAAGTAAACCCCCCCCCCACCCCCCCACCCCCCTTCTCCGGTTCAAGCGGCAGTGCAAATTGAAAACAGAGGAAAGCAAATTGGTGGCTGACAGCAGCGAGCGGAGCTGTTTGTTATGACTCCCGCTCCGAGCGTGGCTGACAGTCAGGCGCGAGGCTGCTGACAAGCCACCTGTTCTTAGCATTGCAAATGAGACGAGCAACAGAACGCCGCTTAATGGTCTCACCTTGTGATTCCCCCCCCCCCACACACACACTTGCCTCAGACAAATGTAGGATACACCTCCCCGACAAACATATGGGTGTTTATTTCCGGCAATCATATACGACTTTTTTTTTCTCAGGCAGGGAAAGGAACTCGGAATCCCTGCAGCTTCCAGTATTTATCACTAATAAGACCAATGGATTTGGGGGTGTAAGAGAAGGTCGACAAGCTATCAGTTGTTGAGGGTAAATGTAATTATATCTACGATTTCCTTATGTGATTTTGAAAATCTAACAACACCGTTTCTTATTGAAAGTGGGTCTGGGAAACATACGAGTCAGTTGATCTTTTTTGTTGTTGTTTTCACCCATAATCCCCGCTCCATTCTCTCCCGGCGGTATAATTGGCTTTTTTTTTTTATTTATTTATTTATTTATTTTTTTTATTCATCCCTCGACGCCCACATTCGTTTAGAGTGCAACTGTGTCTCGGCGGAGGGGGCGCCATGGCAACGGCGGATGTCGTCTTCATCTTCGTCGTGTGACACGAGAGTGGCGGCGAACAGACGTCTCTCTCTCTCTCTCTCTCTCTCTCTCTCTTTCTTTATTTTTATTTTCCTCCCCGCTGACATCTGTCGCGACTTCTGTCACCCCGCCGCCACCTCTGAAACTGCAGTGCCTGATGGGTAGCGTGTGTGTGTGTGTGTGTGTGTGTGTGTGTGTGTGTGTGAGATGAGTGTATAGGTTGAGGTTGGGTTGCCCAAACGATGGCCTTGGCATTGAGTGTGTGCGTGTACAAGCTTAGGCAAAGGAAGAGCTAGTGTGATAACGATAATGTGTGTGTGTGTGTGTGTGTGTGTGTGTGTATGTGTGTGTGTGTGTGTGTGTGTGTGTGTGACTGTTAACAGGAATGTACCAATGAGTGCTGCAATGCAAACAACTGCACCTTGAAGGAGGAGGCACAGTGCGCCCATGGAGTCTGCTGTGAGGGCTGCAAAGTAAGACACACACACACACACACACACACACACACACACACACACACACACACACACAGACAGAGCGGCGTGGGCGGAAACCCGTTTGCAATAGTATTTCAGCGTCTGTCGTATCTAGTTCGTTTTGAATCAGCGTCTTGACATACTGTATCTACAGAGTCGATATCAATATATATCACCATCACAGCCTTTCCATCACAGATTTTGTCATCTTCAAAATCACACGAGCGTTTTTTTTTTCATCTCGCCGTTTCAACCGCAAATTCCTGACGTTCCTCTCTGATATACGGTATTATGGAGAATCCAGTTTGTTTTAACCTGACACGCGAGGCAAAATAAATAACAGACAAAGGCGGCGCGCAATAACTCATGCGATGTTTGGAGAGATACGGCCCGATCACGTGCTGTAATTTCACATATTGTTTTTCTTCATATCCTCATCTTCTGTCCCATTTGTCATATATTGCATCTATATTAATATTATTAGAACTTATTACACCGAGGCAGATGCTTCATGAGTTTTGATGCATTCTCATATCTTACGTCTTCATTCTTTTTTTTCCTCTCACCCGCTACTACTGCTGTTATTTTTGCATATCCTAATACTGCTGTAATCCATATTTTTTTCATACTTTCATCCATGCGTTTCTACTTAACTAGTGTACTGTACATACTCAAAATACTTTTTCCTTTTCTTCACTCGTTTTTTCTATTGTACTGCTTAGTTTTGTCAGTTGAAATGAAAATACAAATAAATATACACATGTAAAATAATAAACATGTTGTCCCCCAAAAACAATGAAAGTAACCCTTGGGCCAATCAGTAATAAGATGCATCATCCCTCCAAGTTTCATCATAAACAGACCAGTGGTGTAGAAGTTATGGGCTTTCAAAGTTAGACGTTTTGATCTTTAATTGTAGCGCCTGCATTCTAGCACCCAATTTTGATTTTATTTTATTAAGGATCCCCATTAGCTGGTGCCATAGCAACCAGCTGGTCTTCCTGGGGTCCACATAAAACACATACAAAAACAATCACAAATAAAAGCCATACAATTGCCAATACAAAAAATTAAAAACCAGAACTCAACACACAATCGATAATAAACCAACCAACAAATGACGCAGAAATATGATGAGAAATCACTAATTACAAATAAAACTAACAAATAGGACACCTGAGATGGCACACAAAACAAAACAAAACAAAACAAAACAAAACAAAACATACAAACAACACAGCCAGCCAAACAAATTACAGTCTTGGTGCAAACAGTGCCAAGATCCCTCATCCCTCCAAGTTTCATCAAAATCAGACTTGGCCCTAAAGTTATTCGAGATATTTTGTGTTATTCTACACTCCATCGGTGATAAACGCATCTTCTTGCCCCCCCCCACCTCCCCCACCTCCCCCACCCCCTGTTCTCCTTGGTTTCCTCCCCCTGTCCGTGCCAGCTGAAGCAGGCGGGCACCATGTGCCGCGGTCCGGCGGGGGCGTGCGACCTGCCGGAGTACTGCACCGGGGCCTCGCCTTACTGTCCCGCCAACGTCTACCTGCTGGACGGCTCCTCCTGTCAGTACGGGGTCGCCTACTGCTACAACGGCATGTGCCTCACCCACGAACAGCAATGCCTGCAGCTCTGGGGTTACGGTACGGAAACCAGCTCGCCATTTTGCCACTTTCATCTCTCTGTCCTTTCACAAGCAGGAAGCTGACTGCTAATCAGTTGTTTAGCTCAGACTCCAGAGTTTATCGCAACCATCTAAGGACGGTGGCATTAGAAACTCCAGCTATACCCACTTTTAAACCACATTAGCATAGTTGACGATAAGGATCTCCTCGCTTGGCCTCTATTGGCACGGTTACTGATGCGTATCAGCCGCATTTACATAACGATAACACGTGCCTGATAGGGATCTACACCTTCAACCCCATTTAGCATATCACTGTTGTCGTGTGAAAACCCCGTACCTCCAACTTCATGCTTTAACTTCAACTGAAGGACTACATGGTTCCTCTATGGGTTGAGAAAATTCTACGACCTTCATGCTGATGAAACCCTTTTCAGAACACACTGAATAAACCGGAAAATGTGCATCAAGCTAAAAGAAAAGCTGTTTTTCTTTGTTGCTGAAAAAGTTGCCATTATGCAGATTCAAGGTTTTTCGCCTGACAGTTACAATAGGTCAGACTTGATTAATACAAAGTAAGCCTGAAGACAGGAGCGGAGACTGCCAGATGAACTCGTTCATTTTCCTCGCCGTAGTGAAGGTTGCGTTCGCCAGCCTGGCAGACCGTCTTTGTGCAGATCAGGAACACAATACATTAGGTAAAGGCGACTCGCCGACCTTCAGTACGCGCCATTTTGGTGTCTTGTATGGATTTGTCACAGACACTACGAACAATGCTTTTGCAGTCACTCATCAGCTTTAGTAAGGAAATCAGGTATTTATCACAGATGCTCAGAGCTGTGGAAGGAAGGAAACGGTTTTCAGTAGTTGAGGGGCTCATAAAGGATTTGCTTCACTGTTGTTTTCCCTTCATAGTTACCATGGTAACTGCTGCATAGAGGGTTTTCAGTTTTCAGGTGCTGTAACACGCCCTCTGGCAGCCATATTGGAGGTCCTCAGCTCTTGGGTAACAGTGGCTGAGAACAGCTAATTGTGTTACTAATCATACGACTTCTTACGCCCATCTTAACAGAATTGAATAGACATGGTTAATGTTTGTGCTGTTTTTGACTGGAAACAGAATATTTTATCACAGATACATCTCAGCGATTTTGTGTTATAGATAATGTTAGCTTGTTAGCTAGCTAGTGTTAGCTAGTATCTGCTCAGCTAACCAACACTGTCTTGTTGTAAACACATCTGATTTACAAACTAGCAAACATAGCTAGCATAAGCTAGCTAGCTACAACTCAGAGTGTTTTGGAGTAGAGACTAGAGCTAAAGACAAGACAGTTTACTGTCACAGTAACCTACATTTGGAAACAAATACACCTTATCACACTATTCACCTTTACTTAGAGTATTACTGTATTGACTTACACGATACCACAACAATCTCTCTTTTTCTATCCTTGTTACATGTTTAGACATTATTAGTGAACAGCCAGTTCTCCAGTGGACCTCCACGATGGCGTCAGCTGTGGGAGATTTGTGGTTGATGACGTCATATGCTAATCTGCATGTTAATATATTTGCTACACATCCACTCTTAGCGGCTGGAGTGGCTATGCTATGTATGGGAAGCACTGTGAACATCAGACCATTCTGGGTAGACAAGCAAGTAGCGCAAATCAGCTGTACCAATTTGCTGCCAAATGCTTTGAGAGTCAACACATGAACATTGTTTCCCATGGTCAAGTCAAGTCAATAACACATAAGAATAAAAGAAAACAATAAACATAATAATAATAAAAGAATTGCGGAACAATAGAAGATGAAGTCAAGGTGTCAAGCTCGACTCGAATTAAAAGCCTACAAGAAGAGGTGGGTCTTAAGCAGCGACTTAAAGGTTTCTAGGGTCTGAGCAGTTCTTATATGAAGAGGTAAGCTGTTCCAGAGATTAGGGGCAGCCACCACAAAGGCTCGGTCACCTCTGTTTTTGTGCCGAGATCTCAGAACATCCAAGAGCATCTGGTTAGTCGACCTCAGTGCTCTAATTGGAGTATGATGATGCAAGAGTTCTGCTAGATAAGGTGGCGCCAGCCCATTTAAATCCTTAAAAACAAGCAATAAAATCTTAAAATCAATCCTGAAACGCACAGAAGGCCAGTGGAGGGAGGCCAATACTGGTGTTGTGTGATCACGCTTTCTTTTTCCAGTTAGAAGACGAGCGGCTGCATTTTGTACCAACTGCAGACGACGAAGAGACGAATGATCTACACCCACATACAAAGAATTACAATAGTCTATCCAAGAGGTAATAAAAGCATGACTAACTCTCTCGAAATCCTTGGGAGAGAGAGATAGGCCTTTACCTTGGCTAAAAGTCTTAACTGAAAAAAGCTAGTTTTGACAACTGAACTAATCTGCTTATCTGATTGGAAGGAGCTGTCAAAAATCACACCAAGATTCTTAACAAAAGAAGCTGAAGGGCCAAGAGTACCAACAGAGTCATCCAATAGGTCAGGTCGTCCAAACATAACGATCTCAGTCTTATTTTCATTAAGACTGAGAAAGTTTAAATCCATCCAAGTTTTGATATCTTTTAAGCAGTTCAGCAAAGGACTGCATTGAATCTTTACTTTTTGGTCAGAAAACGTTGATTTGTTGCTGACAGCCTTTGAGAAATAAAGTCGCCGGGGGTGAGGGGGGTGGGGGGGGGGGTCTGAAAAGTGGCTAAATCTAGTGATGAAGTCACCAAGTTAACAACAGCAGTCTGACATGATGCTCTGTGGTCACAGGAGCCCGGCCAGCCCATGACGCCTGCTTCGAAGACGTCAACGCGGCGGGGAACGCATTTGGGAACTGTGGCAAAGATGGACAAGGCAACTACATGAAGTGTGAGAAGAGGTGAGAGATCCTGTTGATCCTGACACATCTTGTACATACATAACAACACATGTCTTGTATTAGTTGTGTGACAATACAACTACTTACAATGGTTGATTTACTGTGTGCAATGCACTGTGGCGTCTGAGTCTGCAAAAATGACTTGATCTAACTGTACAGGAGGGCTATGCTAACTGCCTTGAGCAGCCACACATCCCAAGCAACATTAAAGAAAGAGCAATGGGGGTGTCGATTGGGACTGAAATAATACAGCATCATTGCATGCATGCATTTTGAATGTGTCACCACCACACAGGAAGAGAATAAATAAGACTATAAAAGTTTGGACACACCACTGTTTTCTTTATTTTTACTATTTCCCACAAACAAACGGGAACTTTTGGGGAATGTAACACGTTTAATGGGATTGAATTATCACTTTTATATACAACAAACGCTGATTTATACTGTAGATAGTCTTTTTAGATGTAAAAATTCAGAGTTTGCAGAAAATATCTCGGAAAAGCCTTTTCATTTCATGTCATAATACAGTTTTTTTTTTCTTTTGCCGCGACACTTAGATTAAAATGTATGCACTCTCACCTATGAGTTTCTATTAAAATACTGTGAATGCTGCATTTATGCTTAATCAGTATTCCCAAAGATGTTTTATTAGTCAGTTTGAGTCCAGATGTCACATCCAATGCTGGAATTGACCATGTGGGAAAATACCAATGTACCAATGCCAATTAAAATGTGGTACATTACCATAGGACATGCAGTGTGTGGTAAATCTATGGTACTTTACCATAAAGCCTGTGGTAATGTACCACAGAATTTGCTTGTCCTGTGGTACCAAAATGAAGTACTGCAGGAATACCACAGCAACATTTTCAGGTACCACAGGAAATTTTTGTAAGGGAGTGCAAGAAGTTGAGTTAGATTTTGATTTGGAGCTGCGATTGATGACCCTACCACGGTTCATTACTTTCATATTTCTCGCCTAGAAGTTCAGTTGTCACCGCTGTAAACCACACTTCTGTTCTTTTCTTCGGTGCTCTTAGCAAACACACTTCTGCTGAACTTAGCGTTTCCTCTTAAGTACTCCTAAGGCACGTACATACATACTGTACACACACACACACACACACACAGAGAGAGAGAGAGAGTCAGGTCCTCTGTACACTGTCAACACAGGCCTCTGAGAGACAGTTTCTATGGCGCGGTGCCAGAGCTAATTAATGGAGCCAAATTAGCGGCTTAGCTATGCAAATGAGGCTCCGGATTAAGGTGGTTGACGGCTGCCTTGTATGATACGCCACTGCCCAAATCCATTACGGAGTCCCATAGGAGTCATTAGAGTGTTTTCTGGCCACAGTGACTGAGAGAGCTGATTAGAGGATATGTAAATGCGCTATCTGCATGTTATTAAGACATGCGACTAGTCTGCGAGGCCCAAGTCACACAGCCGCTATCTGTCCATCATTTTGTAATCCTCTTTTGTTCATTTGTTTTACTGATGATACACTATGGATGTGTGTGTGTGTGTGTGTGTTGTCTAAGAGACACCAGAAGGTCGCCGGTTTGAATCCCTCCACCTTCATTTCTTTGTGTGTTTGTGTCTTATCCGTCTCCAGCGACGCCAAGTGCGGTAAGATCCAGTGCCACAGCGCCGCCAAGAAGCCCAAGGGCACCAACGCCGTGTCCATCGACACCACCATCAAGACGGACGGCATCGAGGTGAAGTGCCGGGGCACCTACGTGTACAGCACCCAGGACGGCCAGGGCGACCTGCCCGACCCCGGCCTGGTCATGACCGGCACCAAGTGTGGAGAGGGCAAGGTGGGGCGTCCGGGCTAAATAAAGTAGAGTTTGCCCATATAGAAGGGAAATAAGTACGATTTTTACTGTCCCATAGCACAAAGTGACCATAACATATCTGCAGGGGGTTTATAGCATCATTGATTAATTATGGAAGCCCATTTCCGCCAGTGTGATGAAACAAACGGTCCTGTAAGTCATTATAATGAGAAACTTTCTCAAAATAATGAGTTAGTATCTCAAAATAATGAGAAACTTTCTCAAAATAATGAGTTAGTATCTCAAAATAATGAGAAACTTTCTCAAAATAATGAGTTAGTATCTCAAAATAATGAGTTAGTATCTTAAAATAATGAGTTAGTATCTTAAAATAATGCCTTAGTTTCTCAAAATAATAAGTTAGTATCTCAAAATAATGAGTTAGTATCTCAAAATAATAAGTTAGTATCTCAAAATAATAAGTTAGTATCTCAAAATAATGAGTTAGTATCTCAAAATAATGAGAAACATTCTCAAAATAATGACTTAGTATCTTTGAGATACTAAAATTTCTCATTATTTTGAGATACAAAGTCATTATTTTGAGATACAAAGTCATTATTTTGAGATACTAACTCATCATCACACTGGCGGAAATGGGCTTCCATAATTAAGACCAATGACTCAACGATTAGTTACCCAGGTGCTGAGATTTCTGGCTTTCAAACTCACTTTCTGACCTGTACTCTGTTATGGAATTTAAATCACACACCCACTGGAGTGTCAAGACTCACACTCAGACAACACATTTCAGCTACAAAGGCTAAAAAGCCTAATTTTCATGCCAAAAAAAAGCAAATAACAAAGCAGTGTTATTGTTCCAGTATTTAGCGTGGTGCAGGAGCCATTAAGACTTGTTTTTGGGTCACACTTTATGAAAGTGTTGGGTCAGGTGAAAGGTTAAAGGTTGGGACGCAGGTACCGTACATTCTGGCAGTCTGAAGACAGCAAAACAAAAACAAAAAAAACAAGATTCCCCAGCAAGTGACTACACACTAGGCACGATAGTGGCTACACATGGTGATATAGTACCTCTTCATTAGAGATTAGAATTAGAATTAGATACTACTCTATATTGGAAAATCGTTTGTGTCAATTACAGGCCACAGGAGACAATTGGACAAATTTAATGATAATATTGGTCATATCATTGGTCTCCATAAACCCACATCAGTCAAACCCTAAAATAAAGTGATTTGTTAATGTATGTTTACATGCACCAGTGCATATAAACTTTTTTTTTCTTACATGTGTAGTCATATAATCTTAAATTCCAGCATACCAGATTCATATTCTTTGGAGGATTTCAAGGCTTTCCACTCTTCTCCATCATTCTATTCTGTGCTTTGAATGAAGAATGTTATTCATTCCAACCGAGGAAAGTAGTCCGTTTGCGTGTTTCCATGGCTGGTCGCCATTGATATTCACCTATTGAACCGATTATCAAGGTTTTATACCAGCCCACTTCGTGCCAAACTGAATTCCACTGGGAATGGGCAAGTCTGTTCTGTTTCAGGTGGTTATGTGGGGCATTTTGATTCTGATTGGGCTATTATTCTGATTATTAATGGAATATTCAGCTATTCGAGTAAACCCCATATCTGACTCTCACACACACATATACACAGAAATCACACCGTATATATGCTGAATTATGCATGTGAAATACAGATATATGGAAAAATACACACACACACACACATGCACACGCACACGCACATAAATATCTGCAATCACCCCCTATTCCACCACTGAATTTTATTTCTCCGGCTGTCTGTATTGCTCCTGCTCTGCACCACATCCCAGTCACTTGAATACCATTTCCGGCATAGTGCAAGGCACAATGAAAGGGCTGAATACTGCTGCATGAGTAATATATTATAAATAGGCAGCAGAGAATATTGTCTGCCATCCAGCATGATGAATCTTGAGTCACCGTATTGAGCGGCCTCTTCTTATGTATAAATGCACACATAAGCACAAAGCCTCCGGTCCTAATCACACAGTCATCCACACAAAAGAGGATTCCTCTGTTTCCAATAGTGCAACAACAACAGCAGCAAAAGACACACTCCTAATGCAAATATTGATGCTAATATCAGTGCTAATATCGACCAGTGATGCTGTACTGATGTACTTTTTATACTTTTCAAATATTACAGCTCCTGTTCTCGTGTCCCTTTATGAATTTGGTTGTTTTTTTTCCTTTCTTTTTCACGTCCCTGAACTGTTTTTAACCATGTTGGTAAAGCACCGTGGCTTACATTGTTGGTGCCATATGAATAACATTTGACTTGATTTGATTTTGAACCACCGATATGAACACAAATCAATTATATTTTTCAGAAAAGGTTTTTTTTTTTTCCTTAAAAGACCTGGTAACACTTTACAATAAGGGTCACTAAGTTAAGGGTTAGTTAATGCTTAATAAGGATTAACTAACCCTTAATTAACAGTTAACTAATGTGTAATTTACTAATGGTGTTCATGTTAACTAAGGTATTAATTTATACATTATTTAAATTAATACCTTAGTTAACATGAACACCATTAGTAAATGATTACCAGACACATTAGTTAACTGTTAATTAAGGGTTAGTTAATGCTTATTAAGCATTAACTAAGCCTTAACTTAGTGACCCTTATTGTAAAGTGTTACCAAAGACCCTGTCCTCACATAACTTCCATCAGTTTCATCATCCATCATACTCTTTACTATGATGTATACACTGAATTTAGCTCATAAATATTTATATAAATGTACCCTCCACTACATCCCTGATACCAATACTGATACTAATACTTATCCAGATAATAATACATAACTACGACTACTGCCAAGAATATGAGTGATGTTTCTGCACAGTTCAAAACAAAGTTGCAAAGCTCTTTACAGCACAGAAAATATGACTGTAGCATAAATGTAAACGGTCATTAAAAGAAGGAGTGTACTGTAAGGGTATAAACAAGTCTATAAAAAAAATCATTACAAACTGTAAAAGCAAGTCTATAAAAGTGGTGATTTTCAAAGTAATTTAAAAGAGGATACTGATGCTGCTTGCCCAATCTCCTCAGGCTGGCAACTTGTTCCAAAGCCCAAGGGCACTGGCAAAGGGCCACTCGAATCAGCGTGTGTGTGTGTGTGTGTATGTACTGTACGTCTGCGTGTGTGTGTGTGTGTGTGTGTGTGTGTGTGTGTGTGTGTGAACTGTAGTACGATACACAGTGTGTGATCATTCTGTTTGTGTTTGCCACAGGTGTGCAGAGACCGCCGGTGCCAGAATGCCTCTTTTACCGAGCTGGAGACTTGCATCACACGCTGCCGCGGCAACGGGGTACACACACACACACACACACATACACACACTCCAACACACACACACACACACACACAAAGTCATGCGACAGACTCGACTCACTTAGCCGCCGGGCACGGCTCCCTAATCTTATTGTCACACTGTGTCCTTGGGCAAAGGTAGAGCTTTTCAGTGCTGTCACCCGGTCTGTTGTAAAAAGGCAGGGAAATAGATGGCTGGAATACAACAGCAACTGAAGTGATGAACTATTTATTGGAGCGGTACAAGCTCGCCCGAGGCAGATAAGGCAGAGTCGCACAGGGTTTACGAGCCAATAACCGAGCTCAGGTGCCGAGCGTCCGGGGGCTTAAACACCTGTTACCGTCAGAGAGGATCGCCATCTAGATTGGGAGTTTTCCATCAGCGGGTTTTGAGTCCCCCCCCCTGCGGTCACGGGTCGGGGGGGAGCGGCTTTGATTCCCCCCCCTGTCCGGTCTTTTGCTGAAAGAGAAGAGAATCCGATGTTGAGTCTCGAAAGACAAAAGATATGATAATGTGACGTGGAATCCCCTCGGGAGTTTGTGGTTTTTGCAAGATTTCACAAAGGGATTAAAAATGTCAAAGCTTTCATGAACCGGATGTGGGTTGAGCACCAGGATCGGAATTCAATACTGCATATGAACAATATGAAGAGATGGAGAGGAAGAGCAGAGAGAATGAACGCAGACACACATTACTTAAACCAGTGATTCTCAACCTTTTTCATATCAAGGACCCTAATTTAGTCCACATTAGAGCCACAGACCCCCATTTGATGAGATGTTATCTCTCAGACCCAAATCTGAGAATATTTTTATTGTTTGATATGATTTTGTCCAGAATCTCATGACTGTCTGTATTGTAGGTAGAGAGATAACAGAGAAACTATGATCAAAACAGTCATTCTTCTACATTCTCTAATTGTGTTAACTTCTTCTAAATGAAATAATGGTGAAGTTTAACAATTCATCAGTTTGCTGTGGACCCCCTGGAACCCCCTCAAGGCCCCCTGGTGGTCCCCGGACCCCACGTTGAGAACCACTGACTTAAACAATGAAATGACAAACCGAACCATAACAGGTTTATATTTTGTCATTTTTCAGAAAGGCTGTTGCAGTAAACAAGCATTTCTGGCTGCACTGGTCTAAAAAAAAAAAAAAAAGGAATACAACAGGTTAATGCAATATGGCAGTTACCATTAATGTTTGACCAATATGGGTTTTTGACTGATTGAAGCTGATATCCATTATCTCTAAAGCCACAGGAAACTGAAAGCGGTGATTTCTCTGCAGTTGTGCTGCTTTGTTCCCTTTTGGGATTTAATAAAGATTGCAAGTTTAAAAAAAAAAAAAAAAAAAAGCAGTATTCCTATATGGAGGAAGGCCTTATCGTGTAATGGAATGATTTTTCTCTGGCGTGAACACATGAAACGCAAATATAAATGATTGTTCTAAGGAATTAAGAACACAATAGAATTAGAACATGAATTCTAATGTTATGCTTTATTAGCTAAGATTATAACCAACTTTATCAAGCCAAATCAGTAAGGCTGGGTATTGGCAAGGACCTCACGATACGATACGCATCACGATACATTGCGATACTCTACATAATTTACTGAAAATTTAAAAATAGAGCTGAAAATACAACTTGCTGTGTACCACCTGGGTAGTCTAATATGTTCATCACATTATATTGATAACTCAACAGACAAATTGAGTCAAAACTATTCAAATCAAAGGGATTTGAGGGAAATTTAAGGACATTTTAAATCCGTTTCAAACATTTTTTTTAATGTATCGATACGAGGAGGCTGGAAAATCGATACAGTATCATGGAAAAAAATATTGCAATACTCAGCTGTATCGATTTTTTTTTTTTTGCACAGCCCTACAAATCAGCCACTATGGTTAGGTAACGTTAACTGAACCACAAAGAACAGACCCATTCAAGACAATATTGACCCACTCACACACACACACACACACACACACACCTTGTATGGAGGATGGTGGGTTTACATTCTGTCACTTGTCATCCTCTGGTTTGTTAGGTTTGTACACATAAGGCTGTATTTACCCTGTTCTACCTGCTCCTACATGAGTCCTTGTTCCACTACTAAAAGGTTGTTTTCTTGGGTTTTTTTTGTTTTGTTTGCTTATCCTTGAGGAACTGTTTACAATTGACGAATCACAGGGTTCGTTTGCCCAAATAAGGGATTCAGGATTCTGGATGGAGCTATAAGGACACTTCAGCTGCCTCTTCAGCAGTGTTTATATGCAGCGAACGGCCTTTCTGCTCTTTCCCGACCTTGGTGCTCGGATAAAAAGATACTCGACTGTGACGGGGGGGGGGAGGAGGGAGGAAATGAAGGCTATTCAAACCTTCTTTCCCAGTGCTTTAAATATGATCATTCAGTAAAGTGTTCAACGTTCCAGCCAGAATTGTATTCTTGTCAGCCTCTGAAACAGCATATAGACCATCATGGGACACTAAAACGCCAATATCGGCCCCATATATCGGTCTAATTTGCGCCTTGAACCTCTTCGTTGCCGGTTTGGACCCTGAGAGTTTGACACCTACTCTGAGATTTCGCACCTCCGATGACTTTAAAGGTCAGCTCTCTCTCTCTCTCTGTTTGCCCCATCTATAAGCGGCGGGCTTACCACTCCGCCTCGGCATTTGATGAGGATTGGAGGAAAGAAAAAAAACAAAAAACACCAGACATGCCCCCTCTCCTCCTTTTTGATCCTCTTCCCTTTCTTCTCTTTACTTTGTTGTGCTGCTCTTTTTGTCCCTCTTTTGTTCACTCCCTCGCTGCGTTAACAGCAGACGAATAATGAAAATGGCTTTGAGTCGGGATTATTCTGAAAAGACTGTTTTTTTGCCTCCCTCCCATCTTAGGTTCTCCCCACCCCCCACCCCACCCTGTGCTGGCACTTCTTTATTTTTCATTATCATTTGGTTCATATTGATCCTCAGGCTTTTGGAGAGCAGTGGATGTTCATGCAAACAAACAGGAATAATGAGCAGCGGGGGGGGGGGGGGGGGGGGGGAGTGCAACCGAGCCTGTAGTTTGCATCTTTTTAAAAACTTTCTACTGGAGATTTTAGTTTGAGAAGCGTGGAAGATATACAAGATTACAGAGGTGGGGACTCGAGTCACATGACTTGGACTCGAGTCACAATTTTAACTGCTCGAGACTGGACTTGATGCATGAAGAGAAGACCTGAGACTCGACTTGACTTGGGTTCTGGTGACTCTACTGGGGATTTTAGTTTGAGAAGCGTGGAAGATGACAGAGGTGGGGACTCGAGTCACATGACTTGGACTTGAGTCACATGACTTGGACTCAAGTCACAATTTTAACTGCTTGAAACTTGACTTCATGCATGAAGAGAAGACTTGAGACTTGACTTGTGTTCTGGTGACTTTGGACTTGACTTTGACTCTACTGGGGATTTTAGTTTGAGAAGCGTAAGAAGATATTCGAGACGACAGAGGTGGGGACTGGAGTCACATGACTTGGACTGGAGTCACAATTTTAACTGCTTGAGACTTGACTTGATGCATGAAGAGAAGACTTGAGACTTGACTTGACTTGTGTTCTGGTGACTTGGGACTTGACTTTGACTCTACTGGGGATTTTAGTTTGAGAAGCGTAAGAAGATATTCGAGACGACAGAGGTGGGGACTGGAGTCACATGAATTGGACTGGAGTCACAATTTTAACTGCTTGAGACTTGACTTGATGCATGAAGAGAAGACTTGAGACTCAACTTGACTTGTGTTCTGGTGACTTGGGACTTGACTTTGACTCTACTGGGGATTTTAGTTTGAGAAGCGTAAGAAGATATTCGAGACGACAGAGGTGGGGACTCGAGTCACATGACTTGGACTGGAGTCACATGACTTGGACTGGAGTCACAATTTTAACTGCTTGAGACTTGACTTGATGCATGAAGAGAAGACTTGAGACTTGACTTGACTTGTGTTCTGGTGACTTGGGACTTGACTCTGACTTGTACTTTGAGGACTTTAAAAGGTTTCTAAAGTCTTGACTTGAGATCTTGTGTTTGTGTAAATGACTCAGATTGAAAGTGATGAGATTTGTTCCAGCAGACGACTGAATTTAAATTCTGTTTTCTGAATTTGTATGGAATGATTGAATTTATTGAAGTTGAAACTGATTCTAGAAATCAAACTCATGATGCTCTTACCAAGTTTTTATCCTATTAAAACCATATTGCATTGAAAAGTCCTAGATATTTAGTTTTCTTTAAGATATTAAATTGATACTGGACTCTTGATTTGTTCTGACTTGACTTGCTGTTCTACATTTAGACTTGAGACTTGACATTAATGACTTGGACTTGACTTGGTAATCTACATGTAGACTTGGGACTTGACTGGAGACTTGTGCCTCAAGACTTGAGACTGACTTGATACAGAAATGCCTTTTAAAAACACGGTCTTCAAAAACATATTGAGGAATATTCATGAGGAAAGCGCACCGGGTCGTAAACGTTTTGCCAGGATATAAAGCGTTTATCCTTTTCATTTACCGAGTGCTTTCTCCACATCTCCAAAAAGCACTAAAACAGAAATGAATGTGAAGCAAAAGAACGATAAGTATCTGCAAACAACTCGGCGCCCTTCATGTCGACCGAGTGGTAATGGAGTAAATAGGCATGTTAATCACTGATAGGATAATTACATCTTGATGTAATTGGAGCGTGGCGGCATTTTCTCCTTCATTTAGGAGTGGGGAATTACGCAAGATGTCTGGAGATATTAATCAAGGGTAAAATGCTAATCTCCAGATAAACCCCCCCCAAAAAAAGTATAAGACAAGTCAATTAGAAACTCACAGAGGTCATTGATTGCCAAATGTGGCAAAGGAAAAAGGATTTTTCTACCCGTTTAGGTCACACTTTACACTAGTTGTTGGTCAGCGAAATGCCTTCCAGTCATAGTTTTATATTTAATTTTCATCCATCCTTGATTTAAGAGACCGGAGAACAAAAAAAACCATTCATTTAACTGACTGAGAAAATACACAATCCAATTCTAGCAGTGGGACAGTCGGCAGCATGGCTCATAAAACATATACATATACATATAAAGAAGTACGACATTATATAAAGCACATGGAAACGCCTTTGGAAATGTGCGATATCATTGCTTCCAATTCTGATGCCTCTGTTTTGCAGTCTTCCATTTATGAGGTCGGCATCAGAGAAGAAAAGAGCCGTTAAAACGTTTACTGTACTGATCTGTAGTAAACAAGAAATTAGCTCTTCTAAACTCGACGGTCATGCCTCCAGACACGTAGGAAAGATTATTCTGAGCCTGAGCGGAAAATCACATTCGGAAATGTTCTCTGTGTGTGTGTGTGTGTGTGTGTGTTCTAGTCAGAGGTGGAAAGTAACTAAGTACATTTACTCGAATACTCTACTTAAGTATAATTTTGAGGTACTTGTACTTTACTTGAGTATTACCGTTTTATGCTACTTTATACTTCTACTCCACTACGTTTCAGAGGGAAATATTGTATTTTTTACTCCACTACCTTTATTTGATAACTTAAGTTACTAGTTACTTTGCAGATTCAGATTATTAATACAAAATATAATCAACTAATAAATTGTGATGTATTATTATAGATTACTGTAAGCTACCCAGCAGTATATAAAGTAGTGGAAATCAGCCCCACCTTTTCCAGCTGTAACATTAAAGTGATGCTTACACATTAATGCATCAATAATTATAATTCAATAATATAATATATACTGTATTATTCTGAAATGGGCCATTCTGCATAATGAGTACTTTTACTTTTGTTGCTTTAAGTACATTTTGATGCTAATACTTTTGTACTTTTACTTAAGTAACATTTTGAATGCAGGACTTTTACTTGTAACAGAGTATTTTTATATTGTGGTATTTCTACTTTTACTTAAGTAAAAGATCTGAGTACTTCTTCCACCACTGGTTCTAGTACTTTTATACTTATGAGGACCAAATATCCTCACAGAGATAGATGAGGAACCTTCAAATTAAGGTCATTTGAGCCGATCCTCACTTCTTTAAGGGGTTTGTTTAAGGTTCAATTCTCTATCTCTGATTGCTATAACACAATAGTGATTCAACCTGTATCCAGTTCATGAAAGCTTTTACATTTTGCTGGTGTCTGGTAGGTCTTTCCGGGAAATCCTCTGGCACACAGGAAGTGATGCGTTTTTACGTTTCCCGTTTGTTTGGAATAAACAGAAGAAGAAGAACTGAAGAAGAAACTCAAACTGCAGCAACTGAAAGGAATGAATGTAGTCAGTGGAAGGGCCTCACAGGTGTAGTGATACACAGTGTGTGTGTGTGTGTGTGTGTGTGTGTGTGTGTGTGTGTGTGTGTGTGTGTTGTGTGCAGGTGTGTAACAGTAATGGGAACTGCCACTGCAATCGAGGCTGGGCGCCGCCCTTCTGCGAGAAGGCAGGACTCGGCGGCAGTGTGGACAGTGGACCTGTCCAGTACGACAGTGAGTTCACACACACACACACACACACACACAAACACACACACACACACACACACACACACACACACATACAGTACATATGCACTTATTCTAATAAACATCTATGCATACAGTACTGTACAAAAGTTTTAAGCACCATAGATTTTTTATATAAATTTAGTCTTAGATATATTTGTTTTCTGCATTAATGTGTCAGTAGACTGCTCTTTCTAGTAAATTTTTACTAGAAAGTACGTTTTTAGAAACTTTTCATTTCGTTATTTTTGAAAGCATCTTCGCTTTATAGATTTTTATATTTTTTTTACATGTGCCCAAGACTTTTGCACAGTACTGTACATCCACACTAGGCTTGGGCCGATATGTGTTAATATCAAATATCACAATATTTCTGTGGATATCGCAATTTTTTAGGCCGTATTGACTCTTAATTCTTTGCACACACACGCACACACACTTGCACAAACAAACATATGTAAATTCCTAACTAATCCTAAATACACGCCCATTCACAAAGAGGAAAACCATACTTGGAATATTACATATTACACACACTCACACAGTGTCCTGCGGTTGTGCCAGGCTGTCCCTCAGTGTGTGTGTGTGTGTGTGTGTGTGTGTGTGTGTGTGTGTGTCTCCAGGTCAGGTAGGGCCTGGTCGTGGGTCTTCTCTTTGCCTTCCTGGTGGTCCTGCCTGCGGTGCTGGTGGCCTTCTACTGCTACAGGATCAAGAGCTCCTACTACCACAAGTGGCTTTCCCAGAGGGAGAAGAACAAGAGCAACAAGTAAATATACACTGCACACCTACAGGGAAAAACACATTTACAACATTTTATTACTTTACTGAAGCTTGCGATATTATTTCTATATTATTATTTTGTAATTTATTATTATTATTAGCAGTACGAGTAGTAGTAGTAATAGTAGTAGTAGTAGTAGTAGCAGTAGTAGTAGTAGTAGTAGTAGTACTGTTGTTATAAGAATAATATAATGTTGCATAATGTAATAATGAGAATATTATAGAATTACTATATGATTAGTATTAATCATATATAATATCAATTATATACTAATTATTTTAGGTTATATTTATGTAACATATAGGGAAAAGCGGGAGGAAGGAAAGAAGGGAGATAGGAAAGAAAGTAGAAAGGAAGGCAGAAAAGAAGGGAAGAAGGAAAGAGGGAAGGGAGCAAGCATGGAACGAAGGAAGCAAGGAGAAAATGGAGGGAGGAAGGAAGGAAGGAGGAAAAGGAGTGAGGATGAAAAGAAGGAAGGAGGAAAGGGATTACAGGAGGAAATGATAGACCAGGAAATGGAAGGAGGGAGGGAGAAAGTAGGAAGGAAATGGAGGAAGAAAGGCAGAAAATAAGGAAAGAGGGAAGGGAGCAAGCATCAAAGGAAGGAAACAATGCATGCAATGGAGGGAGGAAGGAAGGAAGGAAGGAAGGAAGGAAGGAAGGAAGGAAGGAGGAAGAAAAGGAGTGAGGAAAGGGATTACAGGAGGAAATGATAGAACAGGAAATGGAAAGGGGTAGGGAGAAAGTAGGAGGAAAGGGAGGAAGAAAGGCATCAAAGAAAGGAAACAATGCATACAATGGAGGGAGGAAGGAGCTAAGGAAAGAAGGAAGGAAGGAAGGAAGGAAGGAAGGAGGGAGGAAGAAAAGGAGTGAGGAAAGGGATTACAGGAGGAAATGATAGACCAGCAAATGGAAAGGGGTAGGGAGAAAGTAGGAGGGAAGGGAGGAAGAAAGGCAGAAAATAAGGAAAGAGGGAAGGGAGCAAGGATCAAAGGAAGGAAACAATGCATGCAATGGAGGGAGGAAGGAAGGAATGAAGGAAGGAAGGAAGGAAGGAGGAAAGGGATTACAGGAAGAAATGATAGACCAGGAAATGGAAGGAGGGAGGGAGAAAGTAGGAGGACAGGGAGGAAGAAAGGCATCAAAGGAAGGAAAGCATGCAATGGAGGGAGGAAGGAAAGAAGGAAGGAAGGAAGGAAGGAAGGAAGGAAGGAAGGAGGAAGGAAGGAAGGAAGGGAGGAAGGAAGGAAGGAGTGGGGAAAGGGATTACAGGAGGAAATGATAGACCAGGAAATTGAAGGAGGGAGGGAGAAAGTAGGAGGAAAGGGAGGAAAAAGGGCATCAAAGGAAGGAAACAATG
>NW_027283790.1:5000-7500 GCF_046629955.1 Centroberyx affinis
AACAGGCTGCTGCTCACACCAGAACGGACGCTTCCTCCTCTTCCTCTCCAGCAGAGTCTTCCTCACCGGTCTGTTCGGTCTCTTCCTGTCGGTGGAGAAGCTGCTCAGCAGAGTCTCAGAAGGTCCAGAGGAGACCGGACTCCACAAGACCCGAATCTCCTCAGCAGAGAGTCTGATCCGGCTTTCTTGTGAAGTGTATTTGTATTGTCTGTCCAGTCCATAGGAAGGAGGGAGCGAGGGAAGGAAGGAGGTAGAGAAGGAAGGAAGGAGGTAGAGAAGGATGGAAGGAGGGAGCGAGGGAAGGAAGGAGGTAGAGAAGGAAGGAAGGAGGTAGAGAAGGAAGGAAGGAGGTAGAGAAGGATGGAAGGAGGGAGCGAGGGAAGGAAGGAGGTAGAGAAGGAAGGAAGGAGGTAGAGAAGGAAGGAAGGAGGGAGCGAGGGAAGGAAGGAGGTAGAGAAGGAAGGAAGGAGGTAGAGAAGGAAGGAAGGAGGTAGAGAAGGAAGGAAGGAGGGAGCGAGGGAAGGAAGGAGGTAGAGAAGGAAGGAAGGAGGTAGAGAAGGAAGGAAGGAGGGCGTGAGGGAAGGAAGGAGGTAGAGAAGGAAGGAAGGAGGGAGCGAGGGAAGGAAGGAGGTAGAGAAGGAAGGAAGGAGGTAGAGAAGGAAGGAAGGAGGGAGCGAGGGAAGGAAGGAGGTAGAGAAGGAAGGAAGGAGGTAGAGAAGGAAGGAAGGAGGTAGAGAAGGAAGGAAGGAGGGCGTGAGGGAAGGAAGGAGGTAGAGAAGGAAGGAAGGAGGTAGAGAAGGAAGGAAGGAGGGCGTGAGGGAAGGAAGGAGGTAGAGAAGGAAGGAAGGAGGTAGAGAAGGAAGGAAGGAGGTAGAGAAGGAAGGAAGGAGGGCGTGAGGGAAGGAAGGAGGTAGAGAAGGAAGGAAGGAGGTAGAGAAGGAAGGAAGGAGGTAGAGAAGGAAGGAAGGAGGGCGCGAGGGAAGGAAGGAGGTAGAGAAGGAAGGAAGGAGGTAGAGAAGGAAGGAAGGAGGTAGAGAAGGAAGGAAGGAGGTAGAGAAGGAAGGAAGGAGGGCATGAGGGAAGGAAGGAGGTAGAGAAGGAAGGAAGGAGGGAGCGAGGGAAGGAAGGAGGTAGAGAAGGAAGGAAGGAGGTAGAGAAGGAAGGAAGGAGGGAGCGAGGGAAGGAAGGAGGTAGAGAAGGAAGGAAGGAGGTAGAGAAGGAAGGAAGGAGGTAGAGAAGGAAGGAAGGAGGGCGTGAGGGAAGGAAGGAGGTAGAGAAGGAAGGAAGGAGGTAGAGAAGGAAGGAAGGAGGGCGTGAGGGAAGGAAGGAGGTAGAGAAGGAAGGAAGGAGGTAGAGAAGGAAGGAAGGAGGTAGAGAAGGAAGGAAGGAGGGCGCGAGGGAAGGAAGGAGGTAGAGAAGGAAGGAAGGAGGTAGAGAAGGAAGGAAGGAGGTAGAGAAGGAAGGAAGGAGGTAGAGAAGGAAGGAAGGAGGGCGTGAGGGAAGGAAGGAGGTAGAGAAGGAAGGAAGGAGGGAGCGAGGGAAGGAAGGAGGTAGAGAAGGAAGGAAGGAGGTAGAGAAGGAAGGAAGGAGGGAGCGAGGGAAGGAAGGAGGTAGAGAAGGAAGGAAGGAGGTAGAGAAGGAAGGAAGGAGGTAGAGAAGGAAGGAAGGAGGGCGTGAGGGAAGGAAGGAGGTAGAGAAGGAAGGAAGGAGGTAGAGAAGGAAGGAAGGAGGGCGTGAGGGAAGGAAGGAGGTAGAGAAGGAAGGAAGGAGGTAGAGAAGGAAGGAAGGAGGGCGCGAGGGAAGGAAGGAGGTAGAGAAGGAAGGAAGGAGGTAGAGAAGGAAGGAAGGAGGTAGAGAAGGAAGGAAGGAGGTAGAGAAGGAAGGAAGGAGGGCGTGAGGGAAGGAAGGAGGTAGAGAAGGAAGGAAGGAGGTAGAGAAGGAAGGAAGGAGGTAGAGAAGGAAGGAAGGAGGGAGCGAGGGAAGGAAGGAGGTAGAGAAGGAAGGAAGGAGGTAGAGAAGGAAGGAAGGAGGGCGCGAGGGAAGGAAGGAGGTAGAGAAGGAAGGAAGGAGGTAGAGAAGGAAGGAAGGAGGTAGAGAAGGAAGGAAGGAGGTAGAGAAGGAAGGAAGGAGGGCGTGAGGGAAGGAAGGAGGTAGAGAAGGAAGGAAGGAGGGAGCGAGGGAAGGAAGGAGGTAGAGAAGGAAGGAAGGAGGTAGAGAAGGAAGGAAGGAGGGAGCGAGGGAAGGAAGGAGGTAGAGAAGGAAGGAAGGAGGTAGAGAAGGAAGGAAGGAGGTAGAGAAGGAAGGAAGGAGGGCGTGAGGGAAGGAAGGAGGTAGAGAAGGAAGGAAGGAGGTAGAGAAGGAAGGAAGGAGGGCGTGAGGGAAGGAAGGAGGTAGAGAAGGAAGGAAGGAGGTAGAGAAGGAAGGAAGGAGGGCGCGAGGGAAGGAAGGAGGTAGAGAAGGAAGGAAGGAGGTAGAGAAGGAAGGAAGGAGGTAGAGAAGG
>NW_027283790.1:12500-24881 GCF_046629955.1 Centroberyx affinis
CGGAGACACTTAAAGACGACTTCACGAACCTTATTGACAGCCTTTTACAATCAGACCGCCGGTTCATCATCTCCGGCCCACTGCCCTGTCCCAGCTTTGGAGACGTCAAATTCAGCCGTGTCCGTCAACTTCATACATGGCTCAAGGGATACTGCTGCTCGCTCAGCGTACCGTTTGTAGACAACTTTATTACCCTCTTCAACCGCCCATACCTCTTCAGACACGATGGAGTACATCCAAACTCTCACGGATCACGTCTTCTCGCCATGAACATGGAACTTGCATTAAACTCCTCCAACGCACTACGAAACTGATGTTTGGTGAGTCCGATTCATTATACTAATGACTGTCACTCTGCTACACAAATTCCTGTAATTATAAGTCATAGACACAGACCCCGTAATCTCTCTGTAACATACAGGAATCTAAACAATTTATTACTGGTTCGGACTCCAATTATCAGTCCCCCACAAAGCCATGCACCTCGAACAATAAAAATGGCTTTATTAAACGTCAGGTCGCTAACGAATAAGTCATTTTTAGTTAATGATCTTATAAGTACACATAACCTAGACTTCACCCTACTGACCGAGACCTGGCTGGATAGAAATGGCGCAGTCGCGCTCATTGAGACTGCACCTCCTAACTTCAAGTTCATCCATACCACTAGATCTGATAAGAGGGGCGGTGGAATAGCTGCTGTCTTCTCTGATATATATAACTGCAAGGAAATCTCCCTCGGGGAATTCACGTCTTTTGAATACCTTGCTGTATCTATACACTGTAGTGCTGCGATTTTAATAATTACTGTCTATCGGCCACCAAAATCTAAATGTGGCTTTCTTGATGAACTCTCTGAGCTACTGTCCAAGGTCTCCACTGACTACGATTGTTTAATTATCTCAGGTGATTTTAATATTCACGTTGACAATCAAACAGACCCTGATGCCAGAAACTTAATTAGCCTACTGGAGGCATTTGACCTCACTCAGCATGTTTCTGGCCCCACCCACAATAAGGGGCATACTCTGGACTTGGTCATATCAGAAGGACTTAATATTTCCGTACCCTGTGTCATGGATGTTGCTATCTCAGATCACTGTTGCATATTTTTTGATGTGTCTGCTTTTCCTGTACAACAGAAGAGTACTCGAACAATCAAAAAACGTACCATCGATAATAACACAATTGAAACCTTTAAGAAAACTGTAAATGAGTTACCGTTGTTCATGGCATCACCAACTGAGGATCCTGTGAACAACTTCAACTCAAAAGTAGGAAATATCATTGACAGCATTGCACCTGTTAAAACTAAAAACATAAAAAAACAAAAAGCCCCCTGGAGAAATGGAGTGGTTGTTAGGCAGTTTAAGAGAAAGTGTCGCCAGGCAGAACGACAGTGGAGAAAGACAAAACTTCAGGTTCACTATGAAATCTACAAGGATAGACTGAGTTACTACAACAAAGAAATTAAACAGGCCAGAGAATCCTTCTTCTCTAAAATCATTAATGAAAATATCAACAATAGTAAAGTGCTCTTCTCTACTGTTGATCGACTTATTAATCCACCTTGTCCAACCCCATCAGAGATGCTGTCCACTACAAAATGTGAGCAATTCGCCACATTCTTCAATAACAAAATTATTGCCATCAGACAGAACATTAGTGCCTCAAGTTCTATAAATGAACCTACCCTCCAGTTCTCCAGGAATATTACTTGTGCCATGTCTCATTTTGACCCTCCAGACCTACAACAACTAGACAATTTTGTTGGGCAGCTCAGGTCCTCCACCTGCTGCTTGGATCCTCTCCCTACCACATTTTTTAAAACTGTTTTTGACTGCTTAGCACCTGAGGTATTGGAAATGATTAACTGCTCTCTTCAGTCAGGTATATTTCCTGCAGCGCTTAAAACAGCTGTCATTAAACCACTTCTGAAGAAGAGTAACCTTGATGCAACAGTTATTGCTAACTACAGGCCCATCTCCAACTTACCTTTCCTCAGCAAAATACTTGAAAAAACAGTTTATTCTCAGCTTAATAACTATCTAACATCAAACAGCCTTCTAGACACTTATCAGTCTGGTTTTCGATCCCACCATAGCACAGAAACAGCACTTATCAAAGTTGTGAACGATCTGCATATAAACACAGACTCCAATAAACTATCTGTTCTTGTGCTTCTGGATCTCAGTGCCGCTTTCGACACTGTTGACCATGACATTTTACTACAGAGGTTAGAAAAATAGGTCGGCCTATCTGGCCCGGTTCTAAACTGGTTCAGATCCTACCTACAGGACAGGCAGTTCTTTGTGTCCATTGGTGACTTTGCCTCGGAAAGAGTGAGTATTATGTGTGGAGTACCCCAAGGTTCGATTCTTGGACCACTACTGTTTAATCTCTATATGCTCCCACTCGCACATGTCATACAGAAACACAAAATAAACTACCACAATTATGCAGATGATTCACAACTGTACATATCCCTATCCCACGATGACCTAGATCCCATACATTCCCTAACTCAGTGTATTGATGATATTAATCTATGGATGTCACAGAACTTTTTACAACTGAACAAAGACAAAACAGAAATACTCATCTTTGGTGCAAAGGCTCAGAGACAGAAAATTGCAGCTCATCTCAGTTCTCTGTCTCTGGAGAGCAAAAGTGAAGCTAGAAATCTGGGTGTAATCATAGACGGCGATCTAAATTTTAAGAGCCATATCAATCAACTCACAAGATCAGCCTTCTACCATCTAAAAAACATTTCAAAACTGAGGGGCTTTCTATCAAAATCAGACTCTGAGAAATTAATTCATGCATTTATAACAAGTAGACTAGACTACTGTAATGGTCTTTTCACCGGCCTCCCGAAATCAGCTGTGCGGCGACTACAGTTAATTCAAAATGCAGCTGCACGCGTTCTCACCGGAACTAAAAAGTCTGAACACATTATGCCGGTTCTTAGATCCCTGCATTGGCTCCCTGTCAAAACTAGAATCGATTTTAAAATTCTACTACTTGTTTACAAAGCTCTAAATGGCCTTGCACCTCAGTATATAACACACATGCTAATTAGATACAAACCAGCAAGAACTCTCAGGTCCACAGGCAGCGGTCTTTTAACCGTCCCTCGTACTAACTCCAAAGCAGGGGATGCTGCCTTTTGTATTTATGCCCCAAGTAGATGGAACGCCCTGCCTGAGGACCTGAGAGAGGCCCCCACACTGAACACCTTTAAAACCAGGTTAAAAACCTTTCTTTTCACAACAATCTATGGCTAAGTTCTTAATGTGTATGTGTGTGTGTGTGTGTGTGTGTGTGTGTGTGTGTGTGTGTGTGTGTGAGTCTGTGTGTGTGTGTTTTGTATATTTTGCCATTGGCATATTCTGCACTGATTCTTGTGTAACTGCACTAACACTTGTTGATGCATATTGCATATGCATACTGTATTGTCTTTTTATGTAAAGCACATTGTGTTGCCCTGTGTATGAAATGTGCTGTATAAATAAATTTGACTTGACTTGACTTAACCATATAGAACCATATAGAACCATAAGAACCATATAGAACCATAAGAACCATAAGAACCATATAGAACCATAAGAACAATATAGAACCATATAGAACCATAAGAACCATATAGAACCATAAGAACCATAAGAACCATATAGAACCATAAGAACCATATAGAACCATAAGAACCATATAGAACCATAATAACCATATAGAACCATAAGAACCATAAGAACCATATAGAACCATAAGAACCATATAGAACCATATCGAACCATATAGAACCATAAGAACCATATAGAACCATAAGAACCTTGTGATTGGTTCAAATAAAATGGTAAATTTGAATCAAATATTCTTTAAAGAGTCTCTCTGTAATTTCTGGTCCAGTGCTGCCCTCTATTGTTCAGTGTTGTCATGACAACAACACTCTACCCTCCACAGAGTGTTGTTGTCATGACAACACTCTGCCCTCTGCAGGGTGTTGTCATGACAACACTCTGCCCTCCATCATCAGCATGGTGGGCAGGTTGGACTCATTTCACTGTTGGGGAAATTAAACAGAAACATTTCTCAAGAGCATTTCCTGAACCAAAGGTTCTGTTGTGTTAATATAGAGGAAAGCTGTTGTGTTAATATAGAGGAAACCTGTTGTGTTAATATAGAGGAAAGCTGTTGTGTTAATATAGAGGAAAGCTGTTGTGTTAATATAGAGGAAACCTGTTGTGTTAATATAGAGGAAAGCTGTTGTGTTAATAAAGAGGAAAGCTGTTGTGTTAATATAGAGGAAAGCTGTTGTGTTAATATAGAGGAAAGCTGTTGTGTTAATAAAGAGGAAACCTGTTGCGTTAATATAGAGGAAACCTGTTGCGTTAATATAGAGGAAACCTGTTGCGTTAATAAAGAGGAAAGCTGTTGTGTTAATATAGAGGAAAGCTGTTGCGTTAATAAAGAGGAAAGCTGTTGTGTTAATAAAGAGGAAACCTGTTGCGTTAATAAAGAGGAAAGCTGTTGTGTTAATATAGAGGAAAGCTGTTGCGTTAATAAAGAGGAAAGCTGTTGTGTTAATAAAGAGGAAACCTGTTGCGTTAATAAAGAGGAAACCTGTTGCGTTAATAAAGAGGAAAGCTGTTGCGTTAATATAGAGGAAACCTGTTGCGTTAATATAGAGGAAACCTGTTGCGTTAATAAAGAGGAAAGCTGTTGCGTTAATATAGAGGAAACCTGTTGTGTTAATAAAGAGGAAACCTGTTGCGTTAATAAAGAGGAAACCTGTTGCGTTAATAAAGAGGAAAGCTGTTGCGTTAATATACAGGAAAGCTGTTGCGTTAATATAGAGGAAAGCTGTTGTGTTAATATAGAGGAAACCTGTTGCGTTAATATAGAGGAAACCTGTTGCGTTAATAAAGAGGAAAGCTGTTGTGTTAATAAAGAGGAAACCTGTTGCGTTAATAT
This sequence comes from Centroberyx affinis, assembly GCF_046629955.1. Classification (NCBI taxonomy): domain Eukaryota; kingdom Metazoa; phylum Chordata; class Actinopteri; order Beryciformes; family Berycidae; genus Centroberyx; species Centroberyx affinis. The sequence goes on from NW_027283790.1 coordinate 17,475, forward strand.
AGAGGAAAGCTGTTGTGTTAATAAAGAGGAAACCTGTTGCGTTAATATAGAGGAAAGCTGTTGTGTTAATATAGAGGAAAGCTGTTGTGTTAATAAAGAGGAAAGCTGTTGTGTTAATATACAGGAAAGCTGTTGTGTTAATATAGAGGAAACCTGTTGTGTTAATAAAGAGGAAAGCTGTTGTGTTAATATACAGGAAAGCTGTTGTGTTAATATAGAGGAAAGCTGTTGCGTTAATAAAGAGGAAACCTGTTGCGTTAATATAGAGGAAAGCTGTTGTGTTAATATAGAGGAAAGCTGTTGTGTTAATAAAGAGGAAAGCTGTTGTGTTAATATAGAGGAAAGCTGTTGTGTTAATAAAGAGGAAAGCTGTTGTGTTAATAAAGAGGAAAGCTGTTGTGTTAATATAGAGGAAAGCTGTTGTGTTAATAAAGAGGAAACCTGTTGCGTTAATATAGAGGAAAGCTGTTGTGTTAATATAGAGGAAAGCTGTTGTGTTAATATACAGGAAAGCTGTTGTGTTAATAAAGAGGAAAGCTGTTGTGTTAATATAGAGGAAAGCTGTTGTGTTAATATAGAGGAAAGCTGTTGTGTTAATATACAGGAAAGCTGTTGTGTTAATAAAGAGGAAAGCTGTTGTGTTAATATACAGGAAAGCTGTTGTGTTAATAAAGAGGAAAGCTGTTGTGTTAATAAAGAGGAAACCTGTTGTGTTAATAAAGAGGAAAGCTGTTGTGTTAATATACAGGAAAGCTGTTGTGTTAATAAAGAGGAAAGCTGTTGTGTTAATAAAGAGGAAACCTGTTGCGTTAATATAGAGGAAAGCTGTTGTGTTAATATAGAGGAAAGCTGTTGTGTTAATAAAGAGGAAAGCTGTTGTGTTAATAAAGAGGAAACCTGTTGTGTTAATATAGAGGAAAGCTGTTGCGTTAATAAAGAGGAAAGCTGTTGTGTTAATATACAGGAAAGCTGTTGTGTTAATAAAGAGGAAAGCTGTTGTGTTAATAAAGAGGAAACCTGTTGTGTTAATAAAGAGGAAAGCTGTTGTGTTAATATACAGGAAAGCTGTTGTGTTAATAAAGAGGAAAGCTGTTGTGTTAATATACAGGAAAGCTGTTGTGTTAATAAAGAGGAAAGCTGTTGTGTTAATAAAGAGGAAACCTGTTGTGTTAATAAAGAGGAAAGCTGTTGTGTTAATATACAGGAAAGCTGTTGTGTTAATAAAGAGGAAAGCTGTTGTGTTAATATACAGGAAAGCTGTTGTGTTAATAAAGAGGAAAGCTGTTGTGTTAATAAAGAGGAAACCTGTTGTGTTAATAAAGAGGAAAGCTGTTGTGTTAATATACAGGAAAGCTGTTGTGTTAATAAAGAGGAAAGCTGTTGTGTTAATAAAGAGGAAACCTGTTGCGTTAATATAGAGGAAAGCTGTTGTGTTAATATAGAGGAAACCTGTTGCGTTAATATAGAGGAAAGCTGTTGTGTTAATAAAGAGGAAAGCTGTTGTGTTAATAAAGAGGAAACCTGTTGTGTTAATATAGAGGAAAGCTGTTGCGTTAATAAAGAGGAAAGCTGTTGTGTTAATATACAGGAAAGCTGTTGTGTTAATAAAGAGGAAAGCTGTTGTGTTAATAAAGAGGAAACCTGTTGTGTTAATAAAGAGGAAAGCTGTTGTGTTAATATAGAGGAAAGCTGTTGTGTTAATATAGAGGAAAGCTGTTGTGTTAATATAGAGGAAAGCTGTTGTGTTAATAAAGAGGAAAGCTGTTGTGTTAATAAAGAGGAAACCTGTTGTGTTAATATAGAGGAAAGCTGTTGCGTTAATAAAGAGGAAAGCTGTTGTGTTAATATACAGGAAAGCTGTTGTGTTAATAAAGAGGAAAGCTGTTGTGTTAATAAAGAGGAAACCTGTTGTGTTAATAAAGAGGAAAGCTGTTGTGTTAATATACAGGAAAGCTGTTGTGTTAATAAAGAGGAAAGCTGTTGTGTTAATATACAGGAAAGCTGTTGTGTTAATAAAGAGGAAAGCTGTTGTGTTAATAAAGAGGAAACCTGTTGTGTTAATAAAGAGGAAAGCTGTTGTGTTAATATACAGGAAAGCTGTTGTGTTAATAAAGAGGAAAGCTGTTGTGTTAATAAAGAGGAAACCTGTTGCGTTAATATAGAGGAAAGCTGTTGTGTTAATATAGAGGAAAGCTGTTGTGTTAATAAAGAGGAAAGCTGTTGTGTTAATATAGAGGAAAGCTGTTGCGTTAATAAAGAGGAAACCTGTTGCGTTAATATAGAGGAAAGCTGTTGTGTTAATAAAGAGGAAAGCTGTTGCGTTAATATAGAGGAAACCTGTTGTGTTAATAAAGAGGAAAGCTGTTGTGTTAATATACAGGAAAGCTGTTGTGTTAATAAAGAGGAAAGCTGTTGTGTTAATAAAGAGGAAACCTGTTGTGTTAATAAAGAGGAAAGCTGTTGTGTTAATATACAGGAAAGCTGTTGTGTTAATAAAGAGGAAAGCTGTTGTGTTAATAAAGAGGAAACCTGTTGTGTTAATAAAGAGGAAAGCTGTTGTGTTAATAAAGAGGAAACCTGTTGTGTTAATAAAGAGGAAAGCTGTTGTGTTAATATAGAGGAAAGCTGTTGTGTTAATAAAGAGTCACTTCCCCGGAGCACAAACAGTCCGGTCCGTTAAACTTCAAGCTGTGGAGAATTCTACAAGCTGGATTTACCAGAATCCCACACAGATTAGTAATAAAGTCTGAAGTTATGTTTTCTGATGTGTGTTTTGCCTCGGTGAAGCAGCCAAGGCAATTTAATGAAGCCGAGCGTTAGTTCAGGCAGGATACGGACCAGTCATCTACCAGCTGACTGCTGCCCACCAATCACAGTCCATTCTCATAACGAGGCGCTCTATTTAAATGACTTCCTCTTACAGAGGTTCTTAAACCTCTGATCAGTAAAGCTTCATGTGATGAGAGTGAAGCTGATTTTTCTTTAGCCTAGTTCCCATCTTTGTGCTCAACATGTCTCTCCTCAGTCCAGAAGAGGATCACTCCCGTACTCCGTCTGAATATCGGCCCGAGACAGAACGGGTTCTATGATCAGTACCATCTGTAGATCTGGTCTGGCAGGTAAAAACCTTCCGTCCACCAACATCTGGCCTGTGGTTAGCCTTCTGGAAGCTCTTTGTGCTCGTAATATCAGCCAGACACCGAGAGCGCTTCCAGCTTTCACTGAAAAGATCCCGGACCGCGATCCTCCCTCCGCTCCGGCTTCTGGTCGAGGAAACGTTCGTCAAACAGGAAGTACTGCGCTCGCCCTCCTCCGCCCCCCCGGCCAAGAATAAGAAAGGCAAGAATCCAAAACCGGACACGGATGGAGACCCGGCGCTCGATAACACCCCGAGCAACGACACGCCACTGCACAGAACTCTGGGAAACGCAGTTCAGCCGGGAGTGCCCGGCGATCTCTCCCCAACTAAGGAATCAGATCCTTACAGGTAAAGATATTAACTTGGTAAAAATATTGCTGTGCTGTGCAGAGACGAGTGACAGACACCTGGAGGTTTCAGTCTTAAAGTCCTTAAAGACAGAGACTGTCCAGGAGCCTTCGGAGTTTATAGAGACACTAAAGTCTTTCCTGATTGAGGATTGAATCGGATACATATTTGGCTATCATATCCAATCTGGCTATTCCCTATGGGACCACTCTCATATATGAATATCATAAATCATTCTCTGCAAAAGCAGCAACGTACATTCAGAAATTTAACCGGAGGTTGTGTGGAAGAATTGTGTGTCTATACATGCAGTGCACCACTCTGCCTGTAGGTGTCACTGCAGGCTGGTTGTATGTAAGATTCTACTTCCTGTACTAGCTCCACCCCCGAGCAAGAACAAATACCGATCGGTGTCTAGCGTCCGGTGAGAGAGATTCATTTAGTTACTAAGGCAAAGGTCGTAAAATAAATCAGAACCAACATCAGTCAACTGAGAGTCGACTCGACAGTCGGGTCGTCCATCTTGGATCCGGACCTCATGAGCTCGGCTTGGCTGCTGCTTCCTCCTTCACAGTGGAACCTCTTCGTTGTCAGGTGTTGGGTTAGGGTTCGTAATAAAATGTATTTTTCTGTCAGATTGACCTTTCCCACTGAGCAAAGACAGGATTTCAAGGTCGCCTAGACGGCTCTGGGCCATTTAGACGTGTTTTAAACGTCTGATCAGCGTAAGACTGTTCAGTGGGTCGGAGTAGACAGAACAGCTGATCCACTGGTCGTGTTTGGCAGGTTGGGGTTCGGGGGATTTGCTGCACCTTCAGCAGCCTGCTGGGTGAGCAGGGAGCAGCTGGTGCAGAGCCACAACCGCCAAACAGAACTGTAATACCATTTGTTTATCTTGTTTATCTTGTTTATCTTGTGACTAAAGTGTTCCTCTATTCCTACACATTTAACCACTACTGCTTCTTAAAGGGTTCTTCACAGCAGCATAAAGGTTCTGTGTAGAACCTTCAGCACATAGTGTTCTGCTGTGGTGTGACACTTAAGAACCAGTTTCTGGTCCTAAAGAGAACCTTTTGAAGTTTGTCCCTCTGGGTACCTGTAGTCGCCTGCAGAGCGCCTGCAGGTTCTCGCTGTTCAGAGCGTCGACCCGCCGCTGGTACTCCGCTGTGGACACCACCTGTAAACAGGAAGTACAGTCAGATCAACAGGAAGTACTGTCAGATCAACAGGAAGTACAGTCAGATCAACAGGAAGTACAGTCAGATCAACAGGAAGTATAGTCAGATCAACAGGAAGTACAGTCAGATCAACAGGAAGTATAGTCAGATCAACAGGAAGTACAGTCAGATCAACCAATGACCACCTGTCACACAGGAAGTAGAGTTAAAACCAAGTCACCATTTAACTAACCATGGTAACCTATATGTAGACTGATATATGTATGATGTATAAATGTAGAAAAGGGTAAAAGGTCAAAGACATTTAAAATGTCCCCCCCCCCCCCCCCCCCCCCCCACACACACACACACACACACACATACACACACACACACACACACACACACACACCACACACACACACACACACACACACACACACCACACACACACACACACACACACACACCCCCCTCCCACCTCCCAGTCTTTGGAGGTGATGTCAGGTACTGGTGGTTGGTCCGACCCAGGCTCCGCCTCCTGGTTCTTCTTGACGACCACAAATCCCCTCCGGCGACCCGCTGGCCCCGCCCCTCCGTCTGGCCCCGCCCCTCCGTCTGGCCCCGCCCCTCCCTCTGGCCCCGCCCCTCCCTCCTCAGTGAAGCTGTCTGGACTCCAGTGGATGAAGAAGGAGAGCAGCTGGTCCGACCTGCAGGAGAACAACTGTAACCTCCATTCATTTTCAATGTGTGTGTGTGTGTGTGTGTGTGTGTGTGTGTGTGTGTGTGTGTGTGTGTGTGTGTGTGTGTGTGTGTGTGTGCACCTCTCTGCCGGCATGGTGAACCAGTACTGGTGTGTGTGGCGGTGCTGCTGGGCGTAGCGCTGCATGGCGGCGCTGGACGGAGAAACAAACGTCTTCATCATCGGACGACCGACACGAACACACAGGAACCTCAGCTCCTTCCTCCTCTTCGTCTTCCTCACCTGCTCCTCCTCCTCCTCCTCCTCCTCCTGCAGAGCTGGGAGAGGGGGGGGGGTTAGAGGGAAATACAGACAGGATGCTTCCTCTTTCCTTGCTCCCTAACTAGGAAGCTAGACAGTAGAGACGTCATCTCTAGCTAAACCTCCATCTAACCTGAAGTCATGTGACTCTCTGTCATGTGATGATGTCATGTGACTCTCTGTCATGTGATGAAGTCATGTGACTCTCTGTCATGTGATGAAGTCATGTGACTCTCTGTCATGTGATGAAGTCATGTGACTCTCTGTCATGTGATGAAGTCATGTGACTCTGTTGAGTTTCACATCAGACTGAATTGAAAGTGTTTGATTCTGTTCTGTCTCCATGACTGTTAGCGAATGCTGAGGAAGTTTTGTTCTTCGCTGGTGTTGCAAGGTATTGTGGGATTTCCTGCTCCACCTGAGGAACCGCTGCTTCCTCCAAAATCGGCCGGAGCAAGGAACCTTAAAAGGAACCTTAGAAGGAACCTTAGAAGGAACCTTCCTATGTGTCCTACCTGAAGGAGACAGAACGGCTTCCTTGAGTTTCAAACTAGTTCAGTCATTTCTCCAGCTGCGGTGTCACATGACACAAAATCACAGATAAAAAAACACTTCTGACAAACTGATCATTAATTAGATCTTCATGTCAGCAGCACAGATGCATCATGGGACTGCAAGTCTCACTGTATATGAATATATTTAACTCTACCTTCTCTACTTCCTGCTTCCTTCTCTCGCTCCTCCTGTTTGCCCATGCTATCCTCCCTGGTGGTCAGCTGACCCCCGTCTGGCTGCTGATTGGCTGATTGGGTCCTCAGCGTGCCGAGCTGGTCAGACTGCTTCAGGTGAACAGAAGGAACATCATCCGGTTCTGGTTCCAGTTCTGGGTGTGGTTCTGGTTCCGGTTTTGGTTTTGGTTCTGGTTCTGGTTCTGATTCCAGGTCCTCCTCCCCTGTTGGCTCCGCCCCCTGCTGGTCTGGACCAGCTGCTGCAGCTCTGGGAGCAGAAAACACAAAGTCAACTAGACAATACTACGAGTGATCCAGTCAGTGATCCAGTCAGTGATCCAGTCAATGATCCAGTCAGTGATCCAGTCAGTGATCCAGTCAGTCAGTCAGTCAGCAAACCAGTCAGTGATCCAGTCAGCGATCCAGTCAGTGAACCAGTCAGTGATCCAGTCAGTGATCCAGTCAGTGATCCAGTCCGTGAACCAGTCAGTGAACCAGTCAGTGATCCAGTCTGTAAACCAGTCAGTGATCCAGTCAGTGAACCAGTCAGTGAACCAGTCAGTGATCCAGTCAGTGAACCAGTCAGTGATCCAGTCAGTGATCCAGTCAGTGAACCAGTCAGTGATCCAGTCAGTGATCCAGTCAGCGATCCAGTCAGTATCTACCTGCTGGAGGCCTGCTGGATTCCTGGGTGTTTCCAGGCGTTCTGCCCTGCGGCATGCTGGGAAGGCGTGCGATGTGTCGGTTCAGTGTCGTCTTCCAGGAGCGAGACCTCCGACTCGGGGAAAACGTCTTCGGACAGCGAGGCTTCGGTAGAGCCGACGCTCTCATTGGCTCGCGTGCCTGAGTCCAGGCGTGTCATCGGAGCGGGATCCGCGGTGGGCGGAGCCAGCTCCAGGTCGCTATGGAAACACACACAGTAACTTTAACTTGAACTTTCCTTTCCGCCTTACTGTGCCTCAGAACGGCCGACCGATCGGAAGCGGACACTCACTGTGGGACCTGACCTCTGACCCCGGGGTCGGTGACCTC